>NW_027193642.1:0-21552 GCF_032444005.1 Ranitomeya imitator | reverse complement strand
ATACACTACACTCTATACCCTACACTCTACACTCTATACCCTACACTCTATACCATACACTCTATACCCTACACTCTATACCATACACTCTATACCCTACACTCTATACCCTACACTCTATACCCTACACTCTATACCCTACACTATACACTCTATACCCTACACTCTACACCATACACTCTATACCCTATACAATACACTCTATACCCTACAATCTATATCCTACACTCTATACCCTACACTCTACACTCTATACCATACACTCTATACCCTACACTCTATACCCTACACTCTAATCCTACACTCTACACTCTATACCCTACACTCTATACCCTACACTCTATACCATACACTCTATACCCTACACTCTACACTCTATACCCTACACTCTACACTCTATACCCTACACTCTATACCCTACACTCTATACTCTATACCCTACACTCTATACCCTACACTCTACACTCTATACCCTACACATTATACCATACACTCTATACCCTACACTCTACACTCTATACCCTACACTCTACACCCTACACTCTATACCCTACACTTTATACCCTACACTCTACACTCTATACCCTACACTCTACACCCTACACTCTATACCCTACACTCTATACCCTACGCTCTACACTCTATACCCTACACTCTATACCCTACACTCTACCCTCTACACTCTATACCATACACTCTATACCCTACACTCTACACTCTATTCCCTACACTCTATACCTTACACTCTATACCCTACACTCTATACCCTACACTCTATACCCTACACTCAATACTCTACACTCTATACCCTACACTCTATACCATACACTCTACACTCTATTCCCTACACTCTATACCATACACTCTATACCCTACACTCTACACTCTATACCCTACACTCTACACCCTACACTCTATACCCTACACTCTATACCCTACACTCTACACTCTATACCCTACACTCTATACCCTACACTCTATCCTCTACACTCTATACCCTACACTCTATACCATACACTCTATACCCTACACTCTACACTCTATTCCCTACACTCTATACCTTACACTCTATGCCCTACACTCTATACCCTACACTCTATACCCTACACTCTATACGCTACACTCTATACCCTACACTCTATACCCTACACTCTATACGCTACACTCTATACCCTACACTCTATACCATACACTCTATACCCTACACTCTACACACTATTCCCTACACTCTATACCATACACTCTATACCCTACACTCTATACCCTACACTCTATACCCTACACTATACACTCTATACCCTACACTCTACACTCTATACCATACACTCTATACCCTAAACTCTATACCCTACACTCTACACTCTATACCCTACACTCTATACACTACACTCTATACCCTACACTCTACACTCTATACCCTACACTCTATACCATACACTCTATACCCTACACTCTATACCATACACTCTATACCCTACACTCTACACTCTATACCCTACACTCTATACCCTACACTCTATACCCTACACTATACACTCTATACCCTACACTCTACACCATACACTCTATACCCTATACAATACACTCTATACCCTACAATCTATACCCTACACTCTATACCCTACACTCTACACTCTATACCGTACACTCTATACCATACACTCTATACCCTAAACTCTTTATCCTACACTCTATACCCTACACTCTACACTCTATACCCTACACTCTATACCCTACACTCTAATCCCTACACTCTACACTCTATACACTACACTCTATACCCTACACTCTATACCATACACTCTATACCCTACACTCTACACTCTATACCCTACACTCTACACTCTATACCCTACACTCTATACCCTACACTCTATACTCTATACTCTACACTCTATACCCTACGCTCTACACTCTATACCCTATACATTATACCATACACTCTATACCCTACACTCTACACTCTATACCCTACACTCTACACCCTACACTCTATACCCTACACTTTATACCCTACACTCTACACTCTATACCCTACACTCTACACCCTACACTCTATACCCTACACTCTATACCCTACGCTCTACACTCTATACCCTACACTCTATACCCTACACTCTACCCTTTACACTCTATACCCTACACTCTATACCATACACTCTATACCCTACACTCTACACTCTATTCCCTACACTCTATACCTTACACTCTATACCCTACACTCTATACCCTACACTCTATACCCTACACTCTATACTCTACACTCTATACCCTACACGCTATACCCTACACTCTATACCCTACACTCTACACTCTATTCCGTACACTCTATACCATACACTCTATACCCTACACTCTATACCCTACACTCTATACCCTACACTATACACTCTATACCCTACACTCTACACCCTACACTCTATACCCTACACTCTATACCCTACGCTCTACACTCTATACCCTACACTCTATACCCTACACTCTACCCTCTACACCCTACACTCTATACCATACACTCTATACCCTACACTCTACACTCTATTCCCTACACTCTATACCTTACACTCTATACCCTACACTCTATACCATACACTCTACACTCTATACCCTACACTCTATACCCTACACTATACACTCTATACCCTACACTCTACACCATACACTCTATACCCTATACAATACACTCTATACCCTACAATCTATACCCTACACTCTATACCCTACACTCTACATTCTATACCGTACACTCTATACCATACACTCTATACCCTACACTCTATACCCTACACTCTACACTCTATACCCTACACTCTATACCCTACACTCTATACCCTACACTCTATACTCTACACTCTATACAATACACTCTATACCCTACACTCTACACTCTATACCCTACACTCTACACTCTATACCCTACACTCTATACCCTACACTCTATATTCTATACCCTACACTCTATACCCTACACTCTACACTCTATACCCTACACATTATACCATACACTCTATATCCTACACTCTACACTCTATACCCTACACTCTACACCCTACACTCTATACCCTACACTTTATACCCTACACTCTACACTCTATACCCTACACTCTACACCCTACACTCTATACCCTACACTCTATACCCTACGCTCTACACTCTATACCCTACACTCTATACCCTACACTCTACCCTCTACACCCTACACTCTATACCATACACTCTATACCCTACACTCTACACTCTATTCCCTACACTCTATACCTTACACTCTATACCCTACACTCTATACCCTACACTCTATACCCTACACTCTATACTCTACACTCTATACCCTACACTCTATACCATACACTCTATACCCTACACTCTACACTCTATTCCCTACACTCTATACCATACACTCTATACCCTACACTCTATACCCTACACTCTACACCCTACACTATACACTCTATACCCTACACTCTATACCATACACTCTATATCCTAAACTCTATACCCTACACTCTACACTCTATACCCTACAGTCTATACACTACACTCTATAACCTACACTCTACACTCTATACCCTACACTCTATACGCTACACTCTATACCCTACACTCTATACCATACACTCTATACCCTACACTCTACACTCTATTCCCTACACTCTATACCATACACTCTATACCCTACACTCTATACCCTACACTCTATACCCTACACTATACACTCTATACCCTACACTCTACACTCTATACCATACACTCTATACCCTAAACTCTGTACCCTACACTCTACACTCTATACCCTACGCTCTATACACTACACTCTATACCCTACACTCTACACTCTATACCCTACACTCTATACCATACACTCTATACCCTACACTCTATACCATACACTCTATACCATACACTCTATACCCTACACTCTACACTCTATACCCTACACTCTATACCCTACACTCTATACCCTACACTATACACTCTATACCCTACACTCTACACCATACACTCTATACCCTATACAATACAATCCAAACCCTACAATCTATACCCTACACTCTATACCCTACACTCTACACTCTATACCGTACACTCTATACCATGCACTCTATACCCTACACTCTATATCCTACACTCTATACCCTACACTCTACACTCTATACCCTACACTCTATACCCTACACTCTAATCCCTACACTCTACACTCTATACCCTACACTCTATACCCTACACTCTATACCATACACTCTATACCCTACACTCTACACTCTATACCCTACACTCTACACTCTATACCCTACACTCTATACCCTACACTCTATACTCTATACCCTACACTCTATACCCTATGCTCTACACTCTATACCCTACACATTATACCATACACTCTATACCCTACACTCTACACTCTATACCCTACACTCTACACCCTACACTCTATACCCTACACTTTATACCCTACACTCTACACTCTATACCCTACACTCTATACCTTACACTCTATACCCTACACTCTATACCCTACACTCTATACCCTACACTCTATACTCTACACTCTATACCCTACACTCTATACCATACACTCTATACCCTACACTCTACACTCTATTCCCTACACTCTATACCATACACTCTATACCCTACACTCTATACCCTACACTCTACACCCTACACTATACACTCTATACCCTACACTCTATACCATACACTCTATACCCTAAACTCTATACCCTACACTCTACACTCTATACCCTACAGTCTATACACTACACTCTATAACCTACACTCTACACTCTATACCCTACACTCTATACCATACACTCTATACCCTACACTCTATACCATACACTCTATACCCTACACTCTACACTCTATACCCTACAGTCTATACACTACACTCTATAACCTACACTCTACACTCTATACCCTACACTCTATACCATACACTCTATACCCTACACTCTATATCATACACTCTATACCCTACACTCTACACTCTATACCCTACACTCTATACCCTACACTATACACTCTATACCCTACACCATACACTCTATACCCTATACAATACACTCTATACCCTACAATCTATACCCTACACTCTACACTCTATACCGTACACTCTATACCATACACTCTATACCCTACACTCTATATCCTACACTCTATACCCTACACTCTACACTCTATACCCTACACTCTACACCATACACTCTATACCATACACTCTATACCCTACACTATACACTCTATACCCTACACTCTACACTCTATACCATACACTCTATACCCTAAACTCTATACCCTACACTCTACACTCTATACCCTACACTCTATACCCTACACTCTATACCATACACTCTATACCCTACACTCTACACTCTATACCCTACACTCTACACTCTATACCCTACACTCTATACCCTACACTCTATACTCTATACCCTACACTCTATACCCTATGCTCTACACTCTATACCCTACACATTATACCATACACTCTATACCCTACACTCTACACTCTATACCCTACACTCTACACCCTACACTCTATACCCTACACTTTATACCCTACACTCTACACTCTATACCCTACACTCTATACCTTACACTCTATACCCTACACTCTATACCCTACACTCTATACCCTACACTCTATACTCTACACTCTATACCCTACACTCTATACCATACACTCTATACCCTACACTCTACACTCTATTCCCTACACTCTATACCATACACTCTATACCCTACACTCTATACCCTACACTCTACACCCTACACTCTACACTCTAAACCCTACACTCTATACCCTACACTCTATTCCCTACACTCTATACTCTACACTCTATACCCTACACTCTATACCATACACTCTATACCCTACACTCTACACTCTATTCCCTACACTCTATACCATACACTCTATACCCTACACTCTACACTCTACACCCTACACTCTATACCCTACACTCTAAACCCTACACTCTATACCCTACACTATACACTCTATACCCTACACTCTACACCATACACTCTATACCCTATACTCTATACCCTACATTCTACACTCTATACCCTACAATCTATACCCTACACTTTATACCCTACACTCTATACTATACACTCTACACTCTATACCGTACACTCTATACCATACACTCTATACCCTACACTCTATACCCTACACTCTACACTCTATACCCTACACTCTATAGCATACACTCTAAACCCTACACTCTATACCCTACACTCTATACCCTAAACTCTACACTTTATACCCTGCACTCTACACTCTACACTCTATACCTTACACTCTATACCCTACACTGTATACCCTACACTCTATACCCTACACTCTATACCCTACACTCTATACTCTACACTCTATACCCTACACTCTATACCCTACACTCTATACCCTACACTCTACACTCTATTCCCTACACTCTATACCATACATTCTATACCCTACACTCTATACCCTACACTCTATACCCTACACTATACACTCTATACCCTACACTCTACACTCTATACCCTACACTCTATACGCTACACTCTAAAGCCCAACACTCTATACCGTACACTCTATACCCTACACTCTATACCCTACACTCTACACTCTATACCCTACACTCTATACCCTACACTCTAATCCCTACACTCTACACTCTATACCCTACACTCTACACTCTATACCCTACACTCTATACCCTACACTCTATACCATACACTCTATACCCTACACTCTACACTCTATACCCTACACTCTACACTCAATACCCTACACTCTATACCCTACACTCTATACTCTGTACCCTACACTCTATACCCTACACTCTACACTCTATACCCTACACATTATACCATACACTCTTTACCCTACACTCTACACTCTATACCCTACACTCTACACCCTACACTCTATACCCTACACTTTATACCCTACACTCTACACTCTATACCCTACACTCTACACCCTACACTCTATACCCTACACTCTATACCCTACACTCTACACTCTATACCTCACACTCTATACCCTACACTCTACCCTCTACACTCTATACCCTACACTCTATACCATACACTCTATACCCTACAATCTACACTCTATTCCCTACACTCTATACCTTACACTCTATACCCTACACTCTATACACTACACTCTATACCCTACACTCTATACTCTACACTCTATACCCTACACTCTATACCCTACACTCTATACCCTACACTCTACACTCTATTCCCTACACTCTATACCATACACTCTATACCCTACACTCTATACCCTACACTCTATACCCTACACTATACACTCTATACCCTACACTCTACACTCTATACCATACACTCTATACACTACACTCTATACCCTACACTCTACACTCTATACCCTACACTCTATACCATACACTCTATACCCTACACTCTATACCATACACTCTATACCCTACACTCTATACCCTACACTCTATACCCTACACTCTATACCCTACACTATACACTCTATACCCTACACTCTACACCATACACTCTATACCCTATACAATACACTCTATACCCTACAATCTATATCCTACACTCTATACCCTACACTCTACACTCTATACCATACACTCTATACCCTACACTCTATACCCTACACTCTAATCCCTACACTCTACACTCTATACCCTACACTCTATACCCTACACTCTATACCATACACTCTATACCCTACACTCTACACTCTATACCCTACACTCTACACTCTATACCCTACACTCTATACCCTACACTCTATACTCTATACCCTACACTCTATACCCTACACTCTACACTCTATACCCTACACATTATACCATACACTCTATACCCTACACTCTACACTCTATACCCTACACTCTACACCCTACACTCTATACCCTACACTTTATACCCTACACTCTACACTCTATACCCTACACTCTACACCCTACACTCTATACCCTACACTCTATACCCTACGCTCTACACTCTATACCCTACACTCTATACCCTACACTCTACCCTCTACACTCTATACCATACACTCTATACCCTACACTCTACACTCTATTCCCTACACTCTATACCTTACACTCTATACCCTACACTCTATACCCTACACTCTATACCCTACACTCAATACTCTACACTCTATACCCTACACTCTATACCATACACTCTACACTCTATTCCCTACACTCTATACCATACACTCTATACCCTACACTCTACACTCTATACCCTACACTCTACACCCTACACTCTATACCCTACACTCTATACCCTACACTCTACACTCTATACCCTACACTCTATACCCTACACTCTATCCTCTACACTCTATACCCTACACTCTATACCATACACTCTATACCCTACACTCTACACTCTATTCCCTACACTCTATACCTTACACTCTATGCCCTACACTCTATACCCTACACTCTATACCCTACACTCTATACGCTACACTCTATACCCTACACTCTATACCCTACACTCTATACGCTACACTCTATACCCTACACTCTATACCATACACTCTATACCCTACACTCTACACACTATTCCCTACACTCTATACCATACACTCTATACCCTACACTCTATACCCTACACTCTATACCCTACACTATACACTCTATACCCTACACTCTACACTCTATACCATACACTCTATACCCTAAACTCTATACCCTACACTCTACACTCTATACCCTACACTCTATACACTACACTCTATACCCTACACTCTACACTCTATACCCTACACTCTATACCATACACTCTATACCCTACACTCTATACCATACACTCTATACCCTACACTCTACACTCTATACCCTACACTCTATACCCTACACTCTATACCCTACACTATACACTCTATACCCTACACTCTACACCATACACTCTATACCCTATACAATACACTCTATACCCTACAATCTATACCCTACACTCTATACCCTACACTCTACACTCTATACCGTACACTCTATACCATACACTCTATACCCTAAACTCTTTATCCTACACTCTATACCCTACACTCTACACTCTATACCCTACACTCTATACCCTACACTCTAATCCCTACACTCTACACTCTATACACTACACTCTATACCCTACACTCTATACCATACACTCTATACCCTACACTCTACACTCTATACCCTACACTCTACACTCTATACCCTACACTCTATACCCTACACTCTATACTCTATACTCTACACTCTATACCCTACGCTCTACACTCTATACCCTATACATTATACCATACACTCTATACCCTACACTCTACACTCTATACCCTACACTCTACACCCTACACTCTATACCCTACACTTTATACCCTACACTCTACACTCTATACCCTACACTCTACACCCTACACTCTATACCCTACACTCTATACCCTACGCTCTACACTCTATACCCTACACTCTATACCCTACACTCTACCCTTTACACTCTATACCCTACACTCTATACCATACACTCTATACCCTACACTCTACACTCTATTCCCTACACTCTATACCTTACACTCTATACCCTACACTCTATACCCTACACTCTATACCCTACACTCTATACTCTACACTCTATACCCTACACGCTATACCCTACACTCTATACCCTACACTCTACACTCTATTCCGTACACTCTATACCATACACTCTATACCCTACACTCTATACCCTACACTCTATACCCTACACTATACACTCTATACCCTACACTCTACACCCTACACTCTATACCCTACACTCTATACCCTACGCTCTACACTCTATACCCTACACTCTATACCCTACACTCTACCCTCTACACCCTACACTCTATACCATACACTCTATACCCTACACTCTACACTCTATTCCCTACACTCTATACCTTACACTCTATACCCTACACTCTATACCATACACTCTACACTCTATACCCTACACTCTATACCCTACACTATACACTCTATACCCTACACTCTACACCATACACTCTATACCCTATACAATACACTCTATACCCTACAATCTATACCCTACACTCTATACCCTACACTCTACATTCTATACCGTACACTCTATACCATACACTCTATACCCTACACTCTATACCCTACACTCTACACTCTATACCCTACACTCTATACCCTACACTCTATACCCTACACTCTATACTCTACACTCTATACAATACACTCTATACCCTACACTCTACACTCTATACCCTACACTCTACACTCTATACCCTACACTCTATACCCTACACTCTATATTCTATACCCTACACTCTATACCCTACACTCTACACTCTATACCCTACACATTATACCATACACTCTATATCCTACACTCTACACTCTATACCCTACACTCTACACCCTACACTCTATACCCTACACTTTATACCCTACACTCTACACTCTATACCCTACACTCTACACCCTACACTCTATACCCTACACTCTATACCCTACGCTCTACACTCTATACCCTACACTCTATACCCTACACTCTACCCTCTACACCCTACACTCTATACCATACACTCTATACCCTACACTCTACACTCTATTCCCTACACTCTATACCTTACACTCTATACCCTACACTCTATACCCTACACTCTATACCCTACACTCTATACTCTACACTCTATACCCTACACTCTATACCATACACTCTATACCCTACACTCTACACTCTATTCCCTACACTCTATACCATACACTCTATACCCTACACTCTATACCCTACACTCTACACCCTACACTATACACTCTATACCCTACACTCTATACCATACACTCTATATCCTAAACTCTATACCCTACACTCTACACTCTATACCCTACAGTCTATACACTACACTCTATAACCTACACTCTACACTCTATACCCTACACTCTATACCATACACTCTATACCCTACACTCTATACCATACACTCTATACCCTACACTCTACATTCTATACCCTACACTCTATACCCTACACTATACACTCTATACCCTACACTCTACACCATACACTCTATACCCTATACAATACACTCTATACCCTACAATCTATACCCTACACTCTATACCCTACACTCTACACTCTATACCGTACACTCTATACCATACACTCTATACCCTACACTCTATACCATACACTCTATACCCTACACTATACACTCTATACCCTACACTCTACACTCTATACCATACACTCTATACCCTAAACTCTATACCCTACACTCTACACTCTATGCCCTACACTCTATACCCAACACTCTATACCCTACACTCTATACCATACACTCTATACCCTACACTCTACACTCTACACCCTACACTCTATACCCTACACTCTAAACCCTACACTCTATACCCTACACTATACACTCTATACCCTACACTCTACACCATACACTCTATACCCTATACTCTATACCCTACATTCTACACTCTATACCCTACAATCTATACCCTACACTTTATACCCTACACTCTATACTATACACTCTACACTCTATACCGTACACTCTATACCATACACTCTATACCCTACACTCTATACCCTACACTCTACACTCTATACCCTACACTCTATACCATACACTCTAAACCCTACACTCTATACCCTACACTCTATACCCTAAACTCTACACTTTATACCCTACACTCTACACTCTACACTCTATACCTTACACTCTATACCCTACACTGTATACCCTACACTCTATACCCTACACTCTATACGCTACACTCTATAGCCCAACACTCTATACCGTACACTCTATACCCTACACTCTATACCCTACACTCTACACTCTATACCCTACACTCTATACCCTACACTCTATACTATACACTCTATACCCTACACTCTACACTCTATACCCTACACTCTACACTCTATACCCTACACTCTATACCATACACTCTAAACCCTACACTCTATACCCTACACTCTATACCCTAAACTCTACACTTTATACCCTACACTCTACACTCTACACTCTATACCTTACACTCTATACCCTACACTGTATACCCTACAATCTATACCCTACACTCTATACGCTACACTCTATAGCCCAACACTCTATACCGTACACTCTATACCCTACACTCTATACCCTACACTCTACACTCTATACCCTACACTCTATACCCTACACTCTATACTATACACTCTATACCCTACACTCTACACTCTATACCCTACACTCTACACTCTATACCCTACACTCTATACCCTACACTCTATACTCTATACCCTACACTCTATACCCTACACTCTACACTCTATACCCTACACATTATACCATACACTCTATACCCTACACTCTACACTCTATACCCTACACTCTACACTCTATACCATACACTCTATACACTACACTCTATACCCTACACTCTACACTCTATACCCTACACTCTATACCATACACTCTATACCCTACACTCTATACCATACACTCTATACCCTACACTCTATACCCTACACTCTATACCCTACACTATACACTCTATACCCTACACTCTACACCATACACTCTATACCCTATACAATACACTCTATACCCTACAATCTATACCCTACACTCTATACCCTACACTCTACACTCTATACCATACACTCTATACCCTACACTCTATACCCTACACTCTAATCCCTACACTCTACACTCTATACCCTACACTCTATACCCTACACTCTATACCATACACTCTATACCCTACACTCTACACTCTATACCCTACACTCTACACTCTATACCCCACACTCTATACCCTACACTCTATACTCTATACCCTACACTCTATACCCTACACTCTACACTCTATACCCTACACATTATACCATACACTCTATACCCTACACTCTACACTCTATACCCTACACTCTATACCCTACACTTTATACCCTACACTCTACACTCTATACCCTACACTCTACACCCTACACTCTATACCCTACACTCTATACCCTACGCTCTACACTCTATACCCTACACTCTATACCCTACACTCTACCCTCTACACTCTATACCCTACACTCTATACCATACACTCTATACCCTACACTCTACACTCTATTCCCTACACTCTATACCTTACACTCTATACCCTACACTCTATACCCTACACTCTATACCCTACACTCTATACTCTACACTCTATACCCTACACTCTATACCATACACACTACACTCTATTCCCTACACTCTATACCATACACTCTATACCCTACACTCTACACTCTATACCCTACACTCTACACCCTACACTCTATACCCTACACTCTATACCCTACACTCTACACTCTATACCCTACACTCTATACCCTACACTCTACCCTCTACACTCTATACCCTACACTCTATACCATACACTCTATACCCTACACTCTACACTCTATTCCCTACACTCTATACCTTACACTCTATACCCTACACTCTATACCCTACACTCTATACCCTACACTCTACACACTATTCCCTACACTCTATACCATACACTCTATACCCTACACTCTATACCCTACACTCTATACCCTACACTATACACTCTATACCCTACACTCTACACTCTATACCCTAAACTCTATACCCTACACTCTACACTCTATACCCTACACTCTATACACTACACTCTATACCCTACACTCTACACTCTATACCCTACACTCTATACCATACACTCTATACCCTACACTCTATACCATACACTCTATACCCTACACTCTACACTCTATACCCTACACTCTATACCCTACACTCTATACCCTACACTATACACTCTATACCCTACACTCTACACCATACACTCTATACCCTATACAATACACTCTATACCCTACAATCTATACCCTACACTCTATACCCTACACTCTACATTCTATACCGTACACTCTATACCATACACTCTATACCCTACACTCTATACCCTACACTCTACACTCTATACCCTACACTCTATACCCTACACTCTAATCCCTACACTCTACACTCTATACCCTACACTCTATACAATACACTCTATACCCTACACTCTACACTCTATACCCTACACTCTATATTCTATACCCTACACTCTATACCCTACACTCTACACTCTATACCCTACACATTATACCATACACTCTATACCCTACACTCTACACTCTATACCCTACACTCTACACCCTACACTCTATACCCTACACTTTATACCCTACACTCTACACTCTATACCCTACACTCTACACCCTACACTCTATACCCTACACTCTATACCCTACGCTCTACACTCTATACCCTACACTCTATACCCTACACTCTACACTCTATACCCTACACTCTACACTCTATACCATACACTCTATACACTACACTCTATACCCTACACTCTACACTCTTTACCCTACACTCTATACCATACACTCTATACCCTACACTCTATACCATACACTCTATACCCTACACTCTATACCCTACACTCTATACCCTACACTCTATACTTTACACTATACACTCTATACCCTACACTCTACACCATACACTCTATACCCTATACAATACACTCTATACCCTACAATCTATACCCTACACTCTATACCCTACACTCTACACTCTATACCATACACTCTATACCCTACACTCTATACCCTACACTCTAATCCCTACACTCTACACTCTATACCCTACACTCTATACCCTACACTCTATACCATACACTCTATACCCTACACTCTACACTCTATACCCTACACTCTACACTCTATACCCTACACTCTATACCCTACACTCTATACTCTATACCCTACACTCTATACCCTACACTCTACACTCTATACCCTACACATTATACCATACACTCTATACCCTATACTCTACATTCTATACCCTACACTCTATACCCTACACTTTATACCCTACACTCTACACTCTATACCCTACACTCTACACCCTACACTCTATACCCTACACTCTATACCCTACGCTCTACACTCTATACCTTACACTCTATACCCTACACTCTATACCCTACACTCTATACTCTATACCCTACACTCTATACCCTACACTCTACACTCTATACCCTACACATTATACCATACACTCTATACCCTACACTCTACACTCTATACCCTACACTCTACACTCTATACCATACACTCTATACACTACACTCTATACCCTACACTCTACACTCTTTACCCTACACTCTATACCATACACTCTATACCCTACACTCTATACCATACACTCTATACCCTACACTCTACACTCTATACCCTACACTCTATACCCTACATTCTATACCCTACACTGTACACTCTATACCCTACACTCTACACCATACACTCTATACCCTATACAATACACTCTATACCCTACAATCTATACCCTACACTCTATACCCTACACTCTACACTCTATACCGTACACTCTATACCATACACTCTATACCCTACACTCTTTATCCTACACTCTATACCCTACACTCTACACTCTATACCCTACACTCTATACTCTACACTCTAATCCCTACACTCTACACTCTATACCCTACACTCTATACCCTACACTCTATACCATACACTCTATACCCTACACTCTACACTCTATACCCTACACTCTACACTCTATACCATACACTCTATACACTACACTCTATACCCTACACTCTACACTCTTTACCCTACACTCTATACCATACACTCTATACCCTACACTCTATACCATACACTCTATACCCTACACTCTATACCCTACACTCTATACCCTACACTCTATACCCTACACTATACACTCTATACCCTACACTCTACACCATACACTCTATACCCTATACAATACACTCTATACCCTACAATCTATACCCTACACTCTATACCCTACACTCTACACTCTATACCATACACTCTATACCCTACACTCTATACCCTACACTCTAATCCCTACACTCTACACTCTATACCCTACACTCTATACCCTACACTCTATACCATACACTCTATACCCTACACTCTACACTCTATACCCTACACTCTACACTCTATACCCTACACTCTATACCCTACACTCTATACTCTATACCCTACACTCTATACCCTACACTCTACACTCTATACCCTACACATTATACCATACACTCTATACCCTATACTCTACATTCTATACCCTACACTCTATACCCTACACTTTATACCCTACACTCTACACTCTATACCCTACACTCTACACCCTACACTCTATACCCTACACTCTATACCCTACGCTCTACACTCTATACCCTACACTCTATACCCTACACTCTACCCTCTACACTCTATACCCTACACTCTATACCATACACTCTATACCCTACACTCTACACTCTATTCCCTACACTCTATACCTTACACTCTATACCCTACACTCTATACCCTACACTCTATACCCTACACTCTATACTCTACACTCTATACCCTACACTCTATACCATACACTCTACACTCTATTCCATACACTCTATACCATACACTCTATACCCTACACTCTACACTCTATACCCTACACTCTACACCCTACACTCTATACCCTACACTCTATACCCTACACTCTACACTCTATACCCTACACTCTATACCCTACACTCTACCCTCTACACTCTATACCCTACACTCTATACCATACACTCTATACCCTACACTCTACACTCTATTCCCTACACTCTATACCTTACACTCTATACCCTACACTCTATACCCTACACTCTATACCCTACACTCTACACACTATTCCCTACACTCTATACCATACACTCTATACCCTACACTCTATACCCTACACTATACACTCTATACCCTACACTCTACACTCTATACCCTAAACTCTATACCCTACACTCTACACTCTATACCCTACACTCTATACACTACACTCTATACCCTACACTCTACACTCTATACCCTACACTCTATACCATACACTCTATACCCTACACTCTATACCATACACTCTATACCCTACACTCTACACTCTATACCCTACACTCTATACCCTACATTCTATACCCTACACTGTACACTCTATACCCTACACTCTACACCATACACTCTATACCCTATACAATACACTCTATACCCTACAATCTATACCCTACACTCTATACCCTACACTCTACACTCTATACCGTACACTCTATACCATACACTCTATACCCTACACTCTTTATCCTACACTCTATACCCTACACTCTACACTCTATACCCTACACTCTATACTCTACACTCTAATCCCTACACTCTACACTCTATACCCTACACTCTATACCCTACACTCTATACCATACACTCTATACCCTACACTCTACACTCTATACCCTACACTCTACACTCTATACCCTACACTCTATACCTACACTCTATACTCTATACCCTACACTCTATACCCTACGCTCTACACTCTATACCCTACACATTATACCATACACTCTATACCCTACACTCTACACTCTATACCCTACACTCTACACCCTACACTCTATACCCTACACTTTATACCATACACTCTACACTCTATACCCTACACTCTACACCCTACACTCTATACCCTACACTCTATACCCTACGCTCTACACTCTATACCCTACACTCTATACCCTACACTCTACCCTTTACACTCTATACCCTACACTCTATACCATACACTCTATACCCTACACTCTACACTCTATTCCCTACACTCTATACCTTACACTCTATACCCTACACTCTATACCCTACACTCTATACCCTACACTCTATACTCTACACTCTATACCCTACACTCTATACCCTACACTCTATACCCTACACTCTACACTCTATTCCCTACACTCTATACCATACACTCTATACCCTACACTCTATACCCTACACTCTATACCCTACACTATACACTCTATACCCTACACTCTACACTCTATACCATACACTCTATACCCTAAACTCTATACCCTACACTCTACACTCTATACCCTACACTCTATACACTACACTCTATACCCTACACTCTACACTCTATACCCTACACTCTATACCATACACTCTATACCATACACTCTATACCCTACACTCTACACCCTACACTCTATACCCTACACTCTATACCCTACACTATACACTCTATACCCTACACTCTACACCATACACTCTATACCCTATACAATACACTCTATACCCTACAATCTATACCCTACACTCTATACCCTACACTCTACACTCTATACCATACACTCTATACCCTACACTCTATATCCTACACTCTATACCCTACACTCTACACTCTATACCCTACACTCTATACCCTACACTCTAATCCCTACACTCTACACTCTATACCCTACACTCTATACCCTACACTCTATACCATACACTCTATACCCTACACTCTACACTCTATACCCTACACTCTACACTCTATACCCTACACTCTATACCCTACACTCTATACTCTATACCCTACACTCTATACCCTACACTCTACACTCTATACCCTACACATTATACCATACACTCTATACCCTACACTCTACACTCTATACCCTACACTCTACACCCTACACAATATACCCTACACTTATACCCTACACTCTACACTCTATACCCTACACTCTACACCCTACACTCTATACCCTACACTCTATACCCTACGCTCTACACTCTATACCCTACACTCTATACCCTACACTCTACCCTCTACACTCTATACCCTACACTCTATACCATACACTCTATACCCTACACTCTACACTCTATTCCCTACACTCTATACCTTACACTCTATACCTACACTCTATACCCTACACTCTATACCCTACACTCTATACTCTACACTCTATACCCTACACTCTATACCATACACTCTATACCCTACACTCTACACTCTATTCCCTACACTCTATACCATACACTCTATACCCTACACTCTACACTCTATACCCTACACTCTACACCCTACACTCTATACCCTACACTCTATACCCTACACTCTACACTCTATACCCTACACTCTATACCCTACACTCTACCCTCTACACTCTATACCCTACACTCTATACCATACACTCTATACCCTACACTCTACACTCTATTCCCTACACTCTATACCTTACACTCTATACCCTACACTCTATACCCTACACTCTATACCCTACACTCTATACGCTACACTCTATACCCTACACTCTATACCATACACTCTATACCCTACACTCTACACTCTATTCCCTACACTCTATACCATACACTCTATACCCTACACTCTATACCCTACACTCTATACCCTACACTATACACTCTATACCCTACACTCTACACTCTATACCATACACTCTATACCCTAAACTCTGTACCCTACACTCTACACTCTATACCCTACGCTCTATACACTACACTCTATACCCTACACTCTACACTCTATACCCTACACTCTATACCATACACTCTATACCCTACACTCTATACCATACACTCTATACCATACACTCTATACCCTACACTCTACACTCTATACCCTACACTCTATACCCTACACTCTATACCCTACACTATACACTCTATACCCTACACTCTACACCATACACTCTATACCCTATACAATACAATCCAAACCCTACAATCTATACCCTACACTCTATACCCTACACTCTACACTCTATACCGTACACTCTATACCATGCACTCTATACCCTACACTCTATATCCTACACTCTATACCCTACACTCTACACTCTATACCCTACACTCTATACCCTACACTCTAACCCTACACTCTACACTCTATACCCTACACTCTATACCCTACACTCTATACCATACACTCTATACCCTACACTCTACACTCTATACCCTACACTCTACACTCTATACCCTACACTCTATACCCTACACTCTATACTCTATACCCTACACTCTATACCCTATGCTCTACACTCTATACCCTACACATTATACCATACACTCTATACCCTACACTCTACACTCTATACCCTACACTCTACACCCTACACTCTATACCCTACACTTATACCCTACACTCTACACTCTATACCCTACACTCTATACCTTACACTCTATACCCTACACTCTATACCCTACACTCTATACCCTACACTCTATACTCTACACTCTATACCCTACACTCTATACCATACACTCTATACCCTACACTCTACACTCTATTCCCTACACTCTATACCATACACTCTATACCCTACACTCTATACCCTACACTCTACACCCTACACTATACACTCTATACCCTACACTCTATACCATACACTCTATACCCTAAACTCTATACCCTACACTCTACACTCTATACCCTACAGTCTATACACTACACTCTATAACCTACACTCTACACTCTATACCCTACACTCTATACCATACACTCTATACCCTACACTCTATACCATACACTCTATACCCTACACTCTACACTCTATACCCTACAGTCTATACACTACACTCTATAACCTACACTCTACACTCTATACCCTACACTCTATACCATACACTCTATACCCTACACTCTATATCATACACTCTATACCCTACACTCTACACTCTATACCCTACACTCTATACCCTACACTATACACTCTATACCCTACACCATACACTCTATACCCCTATACAATACACTCTATACCCTACAATCTATACCCTACACTCTACACTCTATACCGTACACTCTATACCATACACTCTATACCCTACACTCTATATCCTACACTCTATACCCTACACTCTACACTCTATACCCTACACTCTACACCATACACTCTATACCATACACTCTATACCCTACACTATACACTCTATACCCTACACTCTACACTCTATACCATACACTCTATACCCTAAACTCTATACCCTACACTCTACACTCTATACCCTACACTCTATACCCAACACTCTATACCCTACACTCTATACCATACACTCTATACCCTACACTCTACACTCTACACCCTATACCCTACACTCTAAACCCTACACTCTATACCCTACACTATACACTCTATACCCTACACTCTACACCATACACTCTATACCCTACATTCTACACTCTATACCCTACAATCTATACCCTACACTTTATACCCTACACTCTATACTATACACTCTACACTCTATACCGTACACTCTATACCATACACTCTATACCCTACACTCTATACCCTACACTCTACACTCTATTCCCTACACTCTATACCTTACACTCTATACCCTACACTCTATACCCTACACTCTATACCCTACATTCTATACGCTACACTCTATACCCTACACTCTATACCATACACTCTATACCCTACACTCTACACTCTATTCCCTACACTCTATACCATACACTCTATACCCTACACTCTATACCCTACATTCTATACGCTACACTCTATACCCTACACTCTATACCATACACTCTATACCCTACACTCTACACTCTATTCCCTACACTCTATACCATACACTCTATACCCTACACTCTATACCCTACACTCTATACCCTACACTATA